>NW_026136706.1:21509845-21529845 GCF_905237075.1 Dicentrarchus labrax
ATCATTGGTTTTGGTCTTCTCATAGCACTCATAACATTTGTTAGCCTTAGCTAGTAATATTTTTCACAGCAAATCTGTGATTTTGTATGATTGATTTTCTTCTGTTCTCTTAATTTTTTTCACATATGTAAATAATGATATATAATAATGATGCTTAAAATTTTATAAAAGCCTTTCGTGAGTTATAACTGTTAGCACTGGGGTAAGCATTATCTGTTTAATAGCTGATGTAGCTCAACAGCACAAACGTCTGTCATAAACAACCATATCATCAGAGATAAAATTATTCACAGCACTCAATCTCAGGTTCATATGCATTTCTCAGTGAAATGTCTTGGGAACTTAGAGTATTCAGAGCTCATACGGGCGCTTCCTTGTATACACAGTGAATGAACTGTCACACACAAAACCCAAGTGATGAATGGAACTCAAAATCAATTTTCTACAAATGTCTTGGGAGGGATCCATCCTCTCCATATATAGCAGACTGAACTGTAGTCTGTGCAGCTTCCTGCAGCACTGAGACACCAACACAAACATATTCCCTTCCCACACCCACAACATACATAGCCAAATCCACAGCCTCACACACAAACACACACAAAAACACGAGCAGTGAGCGAGAGGGGAAGAGACAGCCTCTGTCCCTGATCAGCAGTCACCCAGGCCTCTTCGTCTCGACATGATCACTGCCTGTCATTAGTCAGTTACTCTGTGAATTATTTAACCATGCACATGTTTGGAACCGTCTAAACACACCAGACACAACACCACGCAAAGTGCTTTCATGCGCCGAGCGTCGCGCTGACATACTCTCAGAAAATCGGACTCTTGGAATGAATGAATAAGTAAGGCGGGAAATAAATAAATAAGCGAAACAAACAAAAAACAAGCTTCGATGGGGTGGGGAGGGGAAGGGGGGAGCCTGAGCAGGGGGATGACGGCGTAATTTAGCGCTCGACTTCAATCCCAGTCAAATTAAAAGGGAATCTTAATGCATGTGTCTCTCCCAGCATTGATGTGTTCTCTCTCTGTGATATGGCGTTGAGATGGTAGAGGCAATATGTCTGACAATCTATTCCCAGACTGGCCTCGCTGCCACTCAAACGGCGCAGAACGCTACTGTAGCTATTAAACAGGCTCTTTTGGGGAACGGATGGCTTTTCAGTGGCATGGAAAAAAAACAACTATCATGGCTCTTTCGTGTATGTTTTTGTGGTGTGTGTATGTGCATGCAGGCCCTACTCGCGTATGTAGGCCTAGCTTTGTCTGTGTTTCTGCGTGTATATTTGCGCGTTAGCATGTATGTGTCTGTATGTATATATGCGTGTTCAGTATGAGTGTCAGAACTCAAGGGCCTTGTAATCAGCTTGACAAGGCCATTCCCCACCGCTGAGGCCTCAGCAGCCCAAACTTAAGACAACATCGCGCACAAAGTGGGTAAACAGTGTTTGACATGTTTTCAATATGGTTACATTAGAACAAGCTGCGTTTGATTGAAAAGCTAATATTCAAGCCATGCAAATCATCAATCATGGGAAAAGGCCTATTAATTATTCAATAAAACAGTCTAATTCAAGAATCAATGTAGGGAAGCGGAGAGAGGGATGGGGGGCTCCCAGCAGAGACGGAGAGAGAGAGAGAGAGAGTGGGTAATATAAAGGAATAGGGAATTACCCCTCTCTCTCTGAGCAGTGGCCCATCTCGTCCCGAGCTGTCAAAAACAACTGCCGCTCCCGCGTTTCATCTCAGCAAGTTTAAAGACGACTTTGGAAACACTTCATTTTCCTCGCAAAACTCGTTAGGTCTTTGTTCCTCATTAGTTCATCTTCTTTTCTCCGTCTCTGTGTCTGTTACTCCTCCTCTGTTGTCCCCCCCTTCCTATATCACTCCTTTCTTTTTTCTTCGAAGTCATCGTTACGGCTCTTACGACCGCCTGGCTCGGGCGTTTTGAAGTTTGGTATTGTGCCGTCTGATCTCTGGCAATTACAACTGGGCCAAATCTCTTCCTTGGGAATTCATTATTTACGTTCAATTAAACAAATTCATCAGTGGTCTCCTCAGTAGAATCCGGGGCGTGTAAGTGGTCGGCTGTAACGAAGCCGGGGCACAGACCAGCTCAATCAGCTCTAATACAAAGACTTGTAGTGTTTCCTCCAGCCAGGCCCCCCGGCCCCTAGCACCTCAAAGGTGTTTTCAGAGACTTCATTAGTCACTGGGGACTTCTAAAGTCCAACAGTACACCCAGTTCAAAGCTCATTAGTATCTATTATTAATGAATTAATATCCAATATCTTTGATAGACCTAGGCTATCGTTAAAAGTTCTGGACCGAGAGTTAACTTCATTCGAACCTCATTTGGGTGGCAGCGTCTGAACTTCAACTGGTGACTTTTTTGCAGATAATTTGGGCAATGTCGGGCCTTAGCAGCTCTCTCTCAGTTGCAGCACTGTGAACTCTCCATCCTCTCATAAAACTCATGAGATGTCTATGAGGCGTTTAAGGCCCCTAAACCACACAGCCACAACTGCCTATCTGATAACAACAGTGCGGTTCAGGAACAGAGGAAAAGTCAATAGAAAGTGGTGGTGGGGAATTCAGGGAACAGTGAGTTGAAGAGGATTTCTGTGTTACCACAGTCACATGAGATTTAAACCAATTTACACACAATCTGATGTTGGATTAGGTCCTGCTGCTGTAAATACTTACAAACTGCACTGTTTACTTGAGTAATGTTCACTAAAGGCTAAACTAAAGGTTCACAATATTAGTCAGGATCCCAAATGTGCACAGAAACGTTTATAACTACTAACAGCTTTCAGTGACAGCATCTTAGGAAGGGATCGTTTAAAAACAGGAGGAATGATTACAGCAAATTCTGTATGTTCATATGGGCACCATATTGAGTTGAAAACTGTAATCCAGGCTTAAAGACTTATAATGTATTCAGTAATATCCAGTAGGCTTGAGGCTGAGCTTGTTGAGGATTGTTGGTTTTGGTCCATTCATGGGATTTGTTGACCATAAGAAAAGTATAGAACAATGCCAGCTTTATCCTTTAAGAACGTGTAAAGACTTAAAACAGTCAAGCAATGAGATCAGTCACTGGAAGGACTGGGAAAGGAAGGCAGGGGCTACGGTGTCGATGTATTAGTAGTGTTGTAGTGGTTTGAAGGTTTATCACATAAAGCACTGAATAGTGGTTTATAATACTATAAAACTGGATTGTGTCACTCTGGAAAGTCATTACAGTCTCATTTAATTCTCAGTGGCAACGATCGTGGTGTAAACAGCAGAATTATTCAATTCAAGTTCAAAAGCAACCAGGTACTGTGTATGACCTTGTATGCATTAGATTGACTAACACATTGCTGATTTATTGAATGAAAAATGTTTTGTTTTTCTAAAGTCTGCCCAACCATTTCCCTAACTACCGAAGCTAGCTATTACTCTAAAACTAAGTCTTAAGTGCGAAAGTGTCCTGTAACAAGTGGAGCAAACAGTGAGTTTGTGAACAGTCAAAGGTATCAGTAGGAAAAGGCAGCAGACGCAGGTCACACACAAACACACACACACACACACACACACACTTCAGACAGTATCAGTATAAATGTATTCATGGTTACTTAACCAACAGAGTCACAGAGAGGAGTAAGAGGACAATCACAGAGGATGCACAAATTTGTTCCCTCACTCTATCCCTCTCTCTCTCTCAGACACACACACACACACACACACACACACACACACACACACACACACACACACAAGCACATAGCAGACACACACACACACACACACACACACACACACACACACACACACACACACACACACACACAAGGAGGATCATGAAACGCAACACCAAGGGCCCTCTCTGTGCATGTTAAACAATACTCTGACTGTCAACAATCAGGCATAAATTAGCAGCCGTGGCCTCTACTGTATTTATTCTGGTAATTACCTCCCAGGAGGGCACGCACACTAGCAGACACCGTAGTGTGGCACGACACACTCGCGGTGCACCAGCCCGTCGCCTCAGAGTGTGTGAGGGAGGGAGGGAGGGAGGGAGGGAAGGGAAGGAGGGAGGGGTCTGTAGACATCCCATCAACACTGTGTGTGTGTGTGTGTGTGTGTGTGTGTGTGTGTGTGTGAGAGAGAGAGTGTGCACAGAAACATATGCGTGCAAGGCGAAGACTCATTCGTCTCTTTGATTGTGCTCAAGAGCTTTAAACCATATAAATCAGTGAGCTGATAAAAGCTAATCATTCTCTTCCATTAGGGGACAGCAACCTCTGAGACAGATAGTGACTGATTGATTGACAGTTCTGAAAACATTTCAGATTTGGATATCAGAGTTCAATAAAAAACTGACAAAGAAGAGTGAAACAGCGAGAGAGACAGAGAGAGGGAGAGGGAGACAGGAAGGAGGAGGATAAGAGACCAGAGAGCAAGAGAGAGGGAGACAGAGAGAGACAGGGACACAGGCAATGACAGCCACATGAAATCTCATCTCCATTTTTGACAATGGGGGAACCATCTGAAGAGCAGAGAACAGAGGGAGGAATTTAACTGCTTTCATCTTGTCATAATTATCTCCAAGAAGCCACATGAAAGGGAAAATCTGTGTTTTTTGTTTATAAATTAGAGAACAAGGACATTTTCTGTGTCAACTTTGATGGCATTTTTCCTCTGTGCATGGTTGAACAGTCCTGGGCTAATGATCCCTTCTCTTCTTAAAGCGAGGAAAAAAAGCACTGATGAAAATTGCAATAAAAACGACACTAAACACAATTTAGGAAATGAATGGAGAGCTGAAGTGTCATAATTCAGACAGCATCATTATCAGAATTGCTGCAATTGTTGTGCACTCATCCATCTATGAATACATAAGCATTTCCCACATTTTTAGTATCACTGCCCACCAGCGTCCCCCAAAACAAACTTAATGTGTCTGTCTGGAGGGAGGCAGTGTGGCTGGCCTCACTCTTAGTGGAGTAGTTTTTCTCTGAGGCTCAAACATCATTAAAAAGAGTCGGAGTCATTTCTATGATCCATGCAGTTGCGCTTTCATGGGCAGATCAACAAATGGAGGCTGAAACTAACGGCAACAGCGATCAATAGTTCCCTTCAAGACACACAGGAGCACTCTGGGTATCCATCAATCTCCACCCTCAGACAGGAAGTTAACCACAAACTGGAAATAATAACTGCATTGGTTAGTTGGCGCCTTGTTGTCACAACAACTCTTCCCAGTGACACTGTACATATAATAACAGTTACAAATGGTTATTTATTCTACAGTACAGCAATTGTTTACACATTCAACTAACAATACAAAGTTTGAAATTAGGAGTAGTATTAATGTTTATGGAAAGAGACACTGCTTTTTTAATGTAATCTTGCAATGCCTTAAAGGACCAGTGTGTAGGATTTAGGGTCATATTTCTGCTAAGTAAATGTGTTTAAAATCCTGCATTGTTCACATACACGTTTACTTTCTAGCTGTCTTCTTCCTTTCTGCCTTTACTGGTGAATCACAGCATTTCTGGGTGCATTACTGCCACCTGTAGCTCAAAACAGGAACCCATTCATTCATTATACTGTTTATTAGAAGTTAAAAAGTCCACAGAAGAAGCTTCTGCATGTGCTGGGGGCGAGGAGAGTTAAATGTATACAATTGTATGTATTTATTTTTTATATGTGTACTTTGTCAGGAGTTTTTAGTTATATTTCTTGGCACAGTTTTCATTCCTCAGCATATGGCTTCATGGCACCCTTTTTGTTTTGAACACATGGGTTGTGAAAAAGCCTAAAATAGCCTGGCAGTGGCAGACAAGTGGAAGCCTTAGAGTGATTATGTGAAAATGCAGATGATGCAGTCCTTCTGCTAAGAGACATGTGTTGCTTTCTTCACAAGATGAGTTCAACAATCAGAGACCACTGTAAATTAAAGGTGGGATTAGGGTGGTTAAATGTATCCCTCAACTTGTCCAGGAATTGCAATATTGATGCATACATCTTTATCCTTTATTTATTTTTTTCCTTCTTTGCTGAGTATGTCCACTAATTTTCTCGTCATGGGAAGAGATGGTTGGCTTAATGAGAGTTCAATAAGGAAACATACAAGATAATACAGTTGGCAAATGGAAAAGTGAACAGAATTATAAATCAAATTAACTTAAAGTAACTAAGACATAGCTTCGTCGTTAGATGATCCCTTTTTCCCATGAAATATCCTATATTAAAAATGGATTTTATAACCATCTGGGAAGATTTTTCACAGTTTTGTGGTTAATGTACACAGACAAATGTAGGCATGAATGTTTAGAACAGACACTTACCAGCCAGAGCCAATGCTAACTGGCCCAAGCCCCAAACCAGTCCAGCCTACTTCCCCAGTCTGCCTCCTTCAGTCTGGAAACTGCTGAACTGTGGCAAAAAGGTACACCAAAGACACACTTCATAAAAATGCCTATCATCTATCACTTAAATCACAAACAAACATGCCTTGAATTTTGACCGGTTTCCAGCGCTAATGCTGTGAATTGAATGTGTTTTTCCTCGTACAGCTGAAGCGTTGTGAGAGCTGCAATCAGTGGCTGCAAGCACAGCCTAATGTGGCCGAAGAGGATATGAAGCTAAGCCAAAACATGCACAAGGCAGACCGAACCTAATTAATGTTCATTAAAAGTTAAAGCGAGGGAAACGGCCAGGTTAATTTCTGCTACTGTGATCTTAAAGCCCGATGACTCACATAAAACCACGCCAGCATCTATTTTGAGGCGGTTGCGGTGTTATGCTGTGTGCAGTGCTGTGCTGCTCATGTTTAAAGAGAGCTCACAAGGACAGGCCAAACTGAGCCATATGTCCTTACACTCCGCACATTAGGAAGCACAATCTCTGGTCATCCATCACCGCCTTGTTAGAGAGGAGAGAAACTGGGGGTGCGCAACATATTGCAGCAACATATTGTAGGAATACCATCACATAGACATGAGGCCAAATGTAGGTTTTTGCATATCTATGTTTCAGACTCATATAACCCCCAGGCCTCTGCTATTGTGAGATTGTGAAATATCTGCACCCTGTCCCTCTGTCCTCTCTGTCCTGTCTAGCAGTCTCCAGCCATCTGTGGCCCCTCTCACCTTTGACCTTAAGCAGAGGTCAACACGGGTCAGGCGTCTCAGGTTTGGCTATTGTTTCAGATAAGCAGTCAGCGTCTGTCTCGTTCTCAAAGATTCAGGCACATGCACAGTTTTATCCTCCACAATGCGGCTTGAACTGTGAAAATATTCACACAAAATAAACTTTTATAAGATGGCTGGCCTGTACTACACAGAAATTAGAGAACTCCTAAAATTCTGTTCAATCCTGACCAAAATAAATATATAGAGAGCAAGAAAGGATTGCATGGTGCAAGGGGAACTATCCAGAGACATCATGCAATATGTTAATCACTCTACAAGAGGGAGGGCGAGGGGCCACGAAATCTGTGTGTTCTACCACCAAACAGAAACCAAAACAACTCAGCAAGACACCATGGAAAAGTTGTCTACAGAAATTAGACAAACAAGCAGCCATAAACCAGCGAGGGGAAATGCTCAAGGTTTTCCCGTTCACTTGGCGGTCATACACGTTTTGTTTCTCCATCACCTCTTTGGCGCTTTTCTTTTTTAGCCTTAATTGCAGTTTACAGGGAAAGGGTAATCACTTGTGAAACAGGGCGTGTTATTTTCTTGCCCAGAGTGTGAATCCTAAGCAGGCCAATCGCCAGCTCCATCGCTCCATCTCTCCGCTGGCTGAATCCTAATGGCTGGATGGAGAGAAGGAGCGCAGGGAACGGGGAGAGAGAGAGAGAGGCTGACAGCGGGGCTTGACATGGGCATTAAATCATGCCCCGAGGAATCCTCCATCCACAGGCTCCTGACAGCCGCGCTGTCATCACGGCCAGGCCACTTCCTATGCCTCTTGACAACACTGGAGCAGAATTAGTCAGAGCATCAGATGTAAATTGGCGCTGTTCAAGGATGATAATGAGCACCAAGATACATGTCGGTGTCACTGACGGGACGCCATCATGATTGGCTGTCCCTCACACCGCGCTCCATTAGGTCTAATGGTATTCAGGCCAGGTATGGGCGGAAGGCGGGAGCAGTGGGGGGAGTGTGTGTGTGTGTGTGTGAGGTGGGGGGGAGCAGGGATGGACAGGGAGAAAGTTTTCTGTTGTGATCAGTTTGTTCCATTTGTGCGTGTTGGTTTCTGTCGGACCCTGTGGCCAGAGAGGAGGACATTTACACAGGGTCCAGGCTGCCACTACATTCACCTGTCCACTTACTGACATGCTGTCTTCTTAGTCTGTCTCTCTCACACACACACCCCCACACCCACACACACACACATATATACAAATACAAGTCGTCAGTTACTCTAAATTCTACCTCATCACATATTGTCTTTTTATGCATCATAGTGCCATATACAATAAACCGCCTGTCCAAGAACCGCACCAGTCTGAAGTCGTGTGAGAAATCCACACATACACCAAGTCACTTCCAAAATCTTCCAGCCCATTCAGTAAAACTCTTGGCTCGCTAGTTTTCTCTCTCTCAGTGCAGTATGTATGCATGCAGTGTGTACAGCTTGCTAACATAATGCAGTAATAGTTGCCAGTGTGCCATTTTCCCCTGCCCATGCTAAGGATGAGCCAGCCAGAGCCTGCCCCAGATGCATACATTTCCCATAATGAGGCAGGTGGCCTCGACAGACGGCTCGGTCGTGTGGGTGACACCGTGTACACCGCAGCTCTGGGCATCTGACTGACAGACAGTGCCAGTCCCTTCCCTCCCATGCTCCCTCTCTTTTCTCCCTCTCTCTGTCTCTATCTTGCTACATCTCTTTCTTGCTCTCCCTCCTCTCTCTCGCTTTCTTTTTCTGAGTTTGTGCAAGTGTGTGTGTGTGTGTGTGTGTGTGTGTGTGTGTGTGTGTGTGTGTGTGTGTGTGTGTGTGTGTTTCTGCTGCTTTGTTTCATTGTGGGGTTTGGGTAAATTCCTCCGCTCCACAGCAATTTCAAATGAAGATAGCTGAAGGTCATTAATTGAACTGCCGCCGCTGTAACATGGTAAAATTCACTGTAATTAAGAGTGAATAAATAATTGATTATGTATATTTTCTTGTAATTGGCTCCTCGTTACCCTTCTACATGCTGAATGCTAATTGATTCTGGGAGTTAATTATCATTTCACTATGAAGTTAGCTTTATATCCAGAGAGATGTAGCACCAAGGTCCCATCATGGCCATTTCTAGAAGAACCAAGGTCAAGCTAAAAAAATTACCCCCCCCCACAAAAAAAAAGGAGGAGTGGTCAGAACATGCAGCGATACAAAATGCCCCGCCAGCCACCTAATTGAGAGTATTTAGCAAACTAGCATAGGAAGTAGTAAATGGCAAGGATTAAGCCAGAGGCCCTAAGCAAGAGGGTCTATTAACAAGGATTCCCCAAGGCCTAACTAAAGACTAAAGATTAAGACGCCAGTCTGAATGTAGGCCTAGCAACAGAAGCTGTTAGCTGATTTAAAAATATCACATCTTCATTTCCAGATAAAATTTCTGGCAGCAAGACCCACTCACTGTACAGTATGAAAAGTCAGTTTGAAGAATTTGGCAAACAGTTGGTGGATATTCTGGTTATAACATAAAGGTAGAAATAAAGAACTGATCCTCTTATGCTAACTGAAATTTAAAAAGTCCTCACTTTTTGTGTAATAAAATATAAAGTAAAATTATCTGCAATTGTCTATATTTAAATTTTTTTTTCCAAAAGACGGTTTGGACATATTTGTAGATAATAACCTCTAACACTGATACAAGACAGGTTTAATTCACTTTTTAAACAAAGCACCATAGAGTTCGTTGTGAGAGACATCTGCAAGGCTAGGCTAACTAGCTTGGAAAGTGGAAGCTAGTTAGCTTAGCTTGCTAATGTTATCAATGTTTCCCACTCAACGATACTTTTCATGTTATTTCAACAACCCTGTACATTATGGCGCATTCACATGGATTCGGGCAGATGGTACACGGCATACTGGATATCGTTTTAGTGGACGAGAGTAGGAAATTAAGTGAGGCCATCAGAGAACAGCTGCAGCATTGCCGTCCAAAAGTAAATTATTTTAACTTTTTGCTGTCCTCTGTTACCCATGCCCATCCAAAAGGTGTTGTCCGTCTGTCATCTACCTTCCGCCTGAATCCACACGAATGCATCATTACCTCATGATTCCAATCCTGACACTAGGGACCTTGACAACACTAATGTAGGGGGCGCTGTCACTGTATAAAAATGAATAAAACTTACATTTCTTTGTTTTGTTCATTATAATTTTGATCACATAAGTAATTGAGTCAAAATAAAGACCAAGAATTATACCTGTTTCCTAGTAAAAATTAATTTTAATGTCAGTCTGACTTTAAATATTGCTGTGTGAGAGAGAGAGTAAGAGAGAGAGAGAAGTCTTCCGGTAAGTTGCTTGCTCAGTCAGAACAGAGACAGCCGTCTCCTCGTGTGCCAGGCTTCCTTAATGGAGTCTTAATGTGTCCAGCAGCGAACAAAGACCAGAGACTGTACTCCTCCTCACACTGCCTGCCTTACAGGACCCCTTCTGTCTGTCTGTCTCACTGACTGAGGTGTCCTCTGACTTGCCTGAATTAATTTTCTACAACAGGCCAGGCCTAGGGCAGCTGTGTCAGCATTTCATGAGCACGGTGAGGACTGCGGATTTTAGCACATCTGGTCTATAGGCCCCCATGTACTCTGACAGTCCTGTCAGGGAACTAGAGGGCAGAGATGCTCCTCAGCTCCTCTTACAAAAGCCTGTGTGATCAGCTGCCTCTCTGGAATAGCTTTCAGAGTGTGGAAAATGCTCACCTTTGCAATGTCAAATATTGCTGGAATATTACAGAAACAGAAATAGATTCATGTGGCAGCGAGAAAATAAGTAGAAATTCATAGACCACTTAAATGGTCATCTAAATGAGTGTGTTAGCTCTTATTTTGACTCAATTAATTTTTTGTCTGTACAGTAAAATACTCTCTGTTCCTGGAAAGACTAGGATTTACTGTTGGTGGTAGTTTGCCGCACAGCTGCGTTGTATTGTACTGTAGCGAGCAACATATTTTTCTTTTTTTTTGTTTTTGGATGCGTTGTTTTTGTCTTTGAACGCTCCTTCCCTAGTGTCCTCCCGCTGCTTTCTGCATGTTTAATGTATCAGTCATTCAGGTGGGGAGTGACTGGTATGGCATTGTCTTTTAGAAGCAGAGAACTCTCTGTTTTCCAACTGCTGCGCCAGGTGTAACTGAAATTGACACGTCTTTCGATACATGCAGGAAATATGTTATTGGAAGAGACATCTTTTATTCTCCAGAACTTTACATCACACACGATCTTGGCCAAGCGCTCTGATCTGGATCCCTCTGTGGATAAAGGGGAGGGGAGGGCTGCACATGTATGTGTGCGAGTGTGTGTATTAAATAAATAAGTCCAAAGACAAATCGATTAACTCAGAAGTGTAGAAGTTTTCTGGGGAAACTAGGAAAAAACAAATAAAAAAAAGTTGTATGGAACTACCACAATAGAAGCACAATATTAAATGTACAACTATGATTTTACACAATGCTGCTGTATGCATCAAATATACTGAGTTCAAAGGTCAGAGTGTAGGAGGCAGTGAGTTTTGTATTATTCCATATAATCTTACAATTTTGTATTTGAGTAATTTGCAGAACAAAGCATGCAAACAGAGAACAGGAGAAAAATCAAGCATGAACAGAATAAAGGGAATGATTGATTCAGGAGAAAGGCCATGCAGGGGCAAAAGGCAGAGAGAGAAAGCATCATGGAATAATTAGCCTCGCCAGAAAAGATGCCTCTTTATATGTATACAATATATGGTGCTTCTGTAGAATTCAATAACCATATTCTGAGTGAATATTATCAAAGCAGAATAACTGCTCTTGTTCCATTGTGCAGCAGCCCTGCGGCAACTCTCTCTGGACATCGATAGTGTTAGCCCCCTGGGCTCTGGATCCATCCTGGCTAACACCTGGACCAGGGCCTGAGCTGTTGTGGGGGCAGGCAGGTGAACCAGGCAGGAAATGAGAGAATGCTAGTCCTGGAAGAGTGACACTACTTGGATCCACACACAGGGTTTCAGCCCAGGATGTTTGAACATAATGTCATTCAGCGAACGCACACTGGCTTCTGTCTCCGTTGGAATGTATCAGAGCTCTTCCGGATGTTTTCTGGCACCGATCATCTTGCTTAGATGTGTTCTTTCTGGCCTGGTGAGTGTAAATTTATCTTGGACTGGCTTGATACATTTGAAACCAGGCCGGGGTGTTTGAACTTGAGTGCATTTTGGCTCTGTCTGTCCAAGGCCTCGGCTCACCGTCACTCACACACGGACACACACATTTTCACTCTCTCTCCCGGTCTTGCTCTTGCGGCCCTTCATCCCTTTGCTGGTGTCTGCATAACCGTTGACGGAGTGCCAAACTGGGCTTCGCCTGAGATGCTGATACAGTAGAAACCTGCGCTATCCCTTTAATGAGTACACACACACTTTCCACTGCTTGGCTATTAGGCACCAAGAACAGGAGGAAAACTATTTGAAAGTGAATTTTAGATTTCCGGTCGTGGAGCTTTGCCTGAGAGTGGCAGCCGAGCAGAGGAGCAAGCAAGCAGCGCACACACACACACACACACACACACACACACACACACACACACACACACACACACACACACACACACACACACACACACACACACACACACACACACACACACACACACCTCATACACCTCACTGTTTCGGCTCCAGTTGCTCTCGCACACAGCATGGATGATCAAAAGAGGCCAACGGCTGCCGACCATTATGCCAATGACACTTTGAGTAAGAGTCCAGAGAGCGCAGCGACATGACAGCCATTAGGGATTGAAAGTGAGACTTTAAAGGAGGGCTGAAGGACAACTGTCAGTGCAGAATCAAAGGGAGAAAGTGAAATCTTCATAATGTATTGCACTGGAAAATTCCTGCACTAGCTGTCTCTCTCAACCAGTCACTCAGAAGTATCCCATACACAGCTATGCCATTCAACTCCCCCCAAAAAACATGAAACAGCCAGGAACAAAGGGTTGATGAGGGGAGTTCAGAGACTGGCACTCTGTAAATGAAAGCGAACAGCAGTGTGGGCCATTGTGCGGGTGGTAGACAGATAGATCATTAAGGACTGGACTGGGTTACAGTCAGAGCGGAGGACTAGTAGCTAGCAACTCGAGCAGTGCACCTCTGTTTCCCCCCAGCTTAGATCCAGCTGACAAATGTGACTGAACCAGTATGGCAGCACAATTAGAGCTAATGGATCACACTCTGTGACAGTTACAAAGACGAGTCAAACTTTTTCTCAAAAGCACCAGCAGATGCTTTGCCACTACATGTCCGAAATATAGCTCTGTATGTTTAAAATTGCTACAATACTTGAAAATCAATAAACTGGACAAACTCCCTGTCTTCCAACTTTGATTTTTCCACTCATCGTTAAAATTGACAAAACAGAGGGCGGCTTTGTGTGCGTTTTCATTGGTGAAATCAAGGCCTGCTGTTGGCACTGACCAAACACTCTGCTGCTCTCCCAGCTTGGCAGAAAACTGCCTCTAATGTGTCTCTCTGTCGCATAATCACGGATTTCACACTCTAAATCTTTGATCTGGGAGATCCCTCACTGATGGGAGAACCCTCCGACCGCTACCACACACACACAGTACACACACCCCTCTCGGATCTCTGATCTCCTTCCAATTAATGATGTCAAATGAGTGTGTTTACAGGCTCATTAGATTACTGCTGCAGAAGTAGAGCACCGCCCTGCATCGCCCAACACACACACACACACATACATGTATGCACACCCGGACCAAGGCTCTCTCTGTCTTGACACAGCCCTTGGAGGGAAGCCTGATGGCAAAGCACCAAAGTACTGCTGCCACCACAGTCATAGCTGTGGCTCTGTGTGGTAACTGAGCCATGATGGCACAAATCCACACATACACACACACACTTGTACACACTAGATGTCCAACCCAGCTGGACCAGTTTGGAGGCTGTTCAGGGCTGGTTAAGCCGCAGCCAAGCAAATCCCCTGAAGAGCTCAAAGAGCCCAGAGACACAGGCTGAGGCCAAGGCCCGGGGACAGACTGACAGGTGTGTGAATCTTAGTGGAGTCACAAAATGAAGAAAAACAGGTGCATTCAAGCATGGATGGATGATAGAAGAAATAGAAAATGTGGGGGGAAAAGGTAGCCGAGCTCATCAATTCAGCAATTCTTCATGTTTCATTTATCAACCAGTCAGCTTTCCCCTCACAACAGCTTGTTACCATGCAAAGCAGCATGTAGCCTTTAAAAAGACCTCATCTGCAGAGCTGCGGACACCATGCGGGCTGGGTTCAGTACATCTCTAGTGCCCCCTACTGGGCTGGAGGTCAGCCTCAACCCCCAACCGAGAGCGTCACGGGCCCGCACTATCACCTTAGTGCTCGCCGAGGGGCTCGCTCAGACCCTTGCTTTTCAACCAGCGGTAATTATGACACTAATGAGAAGAGCGTGAATCAGAGGGTTACACACGGACAGGAAGACGGCTTTGACACGCTGCTTCAATTACAGAGCAGTCTGTCTTTGTAGCGCCCAAAGACGAAAGGCTTTGAGAGGAGTTAAGAGGATGAGAGAGCGAGGGGAGGAGGAGGGCAGATACGGCCTCTGTAATTCATATTTAATATCTGCATCTGTGTTTCACAGCACCTAGCAGGCCACCGGTGACGTAACCACCTCTTTAATTGGGTAGTAATGATTGTTAATGCATGAGTCATGTGCAGCAACATTTCCCATTAGAAAAAAAAGCACGAGTGAATGCAACAAAAAGACAGGAATATGGTGTTATCTAAAGATTTAATCAAAATCCTGTTGTTAAACGTTGCCTACAAGCATTATTCATGGATGCAGCGGACATATTCAACTAAGCTCTGGGAGTGTGGATGTTTTCTTTCTGAGTAATTCGGCTAAAGAAAGCACTTCCTGACAGTGCGTGTGACACCGTGACCTCAGCCGGAGTGACATAACCTGTGGCGGAGAGTGCTGGCTCAGCAAACACCGCTGTAAACAGTCACTCAAAACATCACAACACTCACACGCCCCGAGGAAAACACACAGCCACACACACACACGTTCACAAACCAAGAAGTGACACTGACAGTGACAAATATTTCAGGTATCAGCCGGTCATACACACACGCGCACACACACCAGGAGGATGTACACAAGCAGGGGAGAAGTGGCACACACACAGACAACAGCCGGGGTTGGCACATTACTATTCTATTGAGGTTTAGCAGCACTACCTTCTCGTCCCTCTGGGAATTCGATAAGCAGGAAAATCACTGCATTTTTCACACACACATCCGTGATTTTCCACTGCTGCTACCCTCCATCTTCCAGTCCTCTCCCCTAAAATGT
Organism: Dicentrarchus labrax; assembly: GCF_905237075.1. NCBI lineage: Eukaryota > Metazoa > Chordata > Actinopteri > Moronidae > Dicentrarchus > Dicentrarchus labrax. The sequence continues at coordinate 21,525,413 of NW_026136706.1, forward strand.
TTCCCCATCCTGTGAAGAAAAACATAACTGGTGGGAAAGAGTCCTCTCAGATTTGATCATATTAGAGCCATTACAGCTGAGTTTTATTTGGAGTGGGGGGGGGGGGCTGTATGTTTAAGCCCAGGCATCTTTTTTCTATCCTCTGGTCCTCTCTTATCTCGTTACACACTCTTCAGGCTTTGTGGTTAAATTATGTATTAAGGTCAATGTCAAAACACGGAAGATGTGTAATCTGCAGGGAGTTTCCTTTTATTCATTATTACAGTGAAGGCTGAGCACAACTGTCAGCCAGCCACGGTTGTGCTCAGCATGGAAGCTTATGTGCTCAGCGGGGCCCCACCAAGCCTCTCTCTCTCACTCTCCTCTCCCCTTCTCCACCTATCCCTTGGCTTCCCCCCTCCCACCCTCCTCACACCCTCTTCATCCTTCTCCCCCTTCTCCTCCTCCTCCTCCTCCTCCCGGTCGGACCCCTGATAGATTTACCCGGCTAACCCATCTCACTTTGGGATCTCCCTCTTCTACAGCGCCAATCTGAGAGCTGTCAAGTGCACCTATATGTCGGTGTCATAAATCTGAAGGAGAAAAATGTGCACGCCGGAGACCAAGGGGAGAGAGGAGGTAGAGGAGGGGAGTTGGGGTGGGGGTGTCATGCCATCCGCTTGTAGTTTGGGGAATTTGTCTAATCTGGAATCATGTCAGGATACTGCGAGGCTATGCAAGGCACTCCCTCTCCCCCTCCCATGTGTATCCACGCTTGTACACGAGTGAACGAGAAGAAGAAAATCAAGAAGAAATAGAGAGGGGAGCAGAGAGAGCGGCTGCCAATGTCTTATGTTCTTTGTTTTAATTCAAGGTAAACTGACGTTACGTGTTGACAGGACAACCTATCATCTCCTCGGATTCTGTTGTCCTCCACGGGGATTTGGATCTGGGGGGTTCGCGCCTTTCTCTCTCCTGTCTCACAACAGCTCAACACTTGACCCCTTGTTTTCTCAATTGCTGTCAGTCAACGTCAAAGCCCCTTTTCTGTGTCAGATATTTACTGACAGCTGTGGCACAGCCAGCTTTGAGGTGTGCCAGACGCCTTTAACCTTACCAGGCTTGCAGATCTCTTCCTTTAAATGGCTCACGGGGGCAGGAAGCAGTTTGATAAATCTGGTCCAGCTTTGTTCCAGCCAGTGTAATTATCTTCCGATTAGATTAATTCAGTTAGGTCTCAGTCGCATTTACAACACTAACAGCATTCCTCGGAGGCGACCACTCTGTCATGTTAACCATTACACAATTATGTCTGTAAGTGATAATAACTGCTATTATTATCAACCATGCAACATGCAAAGACCCATTAATAAACATATGCAACAAAGGCAGACACATTAGAATGAAACAAACAAGCACATATATGCATATTGGAGAGTAGACAAGAGGAGAGGAGAATTAAGTAAGGGAAACAGAACAAGAGAAAGGGCACAAGACAAACAAAGCGGACAACCAAGGTTATCGTGCATTTTTACCGCTGATGGAGTGAGTGATGGAGGGAGGTTAAGGTACTCAACGGCACCCGGACAGGAAAGCAAGGAGACCAAGGTTGGCTTTCTTTTGAAAAAAAAACAAAAAAAACACACACCCTCTCTCAACCTCCCTCCTCCCGCTCTCTCTCTGCAGCCCCTCTCCTGGTGGTTGCATCTTCTCTCTCTCAACCTCACGTGTTGTGCTTAGGAAAATGCCTCCTGACTGGTGGGCCTAATTACTGGCTCTTCGCTGACCCGCGCTGGGCCGAGGCCTCGTCAAAACACTGATTCAACATGAGCCCCGCACTGGCCAGCACCTCACACTAATGAATACTAATGAATAATTATCACTGGCTGGCTGGCGCGTCGGCCCACTGCAGGGACACATGTTAACACACCCACTTGTAGAGCAGTAGGAGAAGCGTATAGGCCCTTAACCGCAACGCAGCCCGTGCACAAGGCTATGCAGAGGGATGAAGGGATGCAGAGGAAGCACTGGAGCCCTCAAGGTTAAACAAACGTACCACTGCGGACTAGAGTTCTCTGACCCCTGAGAGGACTTTTTTGATTGTCATGACCTGTACTGGGGCTTCATGTATATGGGGGCATGGTTATTGATATAGGTTAACCAAATGCTCAGAGAATGTGAGCAGCAACCTGTTTGGTGATATGACGAAACGTGAGAGCTCAAGTGTGGCGTCAACTATGAAAGCATTGTTAACTCTTTACTCTGCTTCCTACTGATGTATTATAGGAAAGCTATACTTCAATATGAAGCGCTTTTTATTGGATTTCAACCAGGGACAAAGTGGTGAATAAAAAGGTTGTCAACCTATGACCTTAAGTCAGTGAGATCATAAAACATAAAAACATCATCTGTGAAAAAAATTTATTGACTTTCTTAAGAGCCTGGTGATAAGATAATCTGAGCAATTGATAAATGTGGACAAACCTGTCAATAAATATTGATATTTTTATTTCATTTGAAAGCAGTGTATCAGTTACCTATCTACTGAAAACAGACGTATATCCTGTAGTGTGATAGTGCTGAGCAATGGTAACTTACTCTTTACCACTATTTTACTAGTATTTCCGTTTTCATGCTACTTTAATACTTCTACTCTGCTGCATTTACAGGGAAATACTGTACAATTTACTCCATTACATTTATTTGAGAGCGTTACTTACAAGTTACTTTTCTGATGTTTCATACAAAATATACGATGATATTATGAAATATGATGCATTGTTATAGATTAAAATACCTAGCAGAATATAAAGTAGTTAAAATGAGCCTTGACCTCAATCAGCTTCAATATTAAAATGCTGCTTACAAATGAATGGATCAATATCAATAATACAATAATGTACGTATATAACTAGAAAGGAGAGTGCAGACCTCCGCCAAGGCCGATAGTCCTGTCTTGCAAGATATGCAAACCTACACACCATTCACTTTCAATAGGACAGGTTTTCGTGACAAATTCAGTTAATTTTCTCACAGGAAAGTGAAAAATAATTCATATATCCACCCTGTGATTTGGATCCGGTCCAAAATTTAATGGGTTCTTCCTTGGCAAGACTACACCCTGCCAAGTTTCATGAAAATCAGGCCCATAGTTTTTAGATAAACCCACATACGGCACCGAAAACATAAGTTCCTTGGTGGATATAATAACATAACACTCTATAAGGGACCATTCTGAATTATGAGCACCTCTGCTTTGATGCTTTAATATATTCTGCTTTACTTAAGTACATTATTCAAACAATGTATTTTAAATGATGGTGTTGGTAATTTTACTTAAGAATCTGAGTCTTCTTCCACAACTCTCATTGCTGCAGCAGATCACTGAGCTAAGTACAGGTTCAGACCTTTAACTTTTTTATAAGTGATCTATGTGCAGAATGTTTATTCATGTATAAAAATACTTATCTTATTGATTTCATGGCATTATTGATACATTTAAATCATCCTGTCCTCATGTGACTTTGGTACCACTCAGAACAACATTTAGAAAAGATTACACACGCATAAAAAAAGATTCATATAAGCCCCAAATTTTGTCCAAACTCTGTTTCGCAAATAAAAAGCAGTAGAGTTCATCCTGTATTACATTCCTGGTGTTAACTTGTCAACATAGCAACAATATTTGTGTCTCACAGATTTTTTAGGGATTAAATTACATCAAAACTACCTAATATTGAATATTTGAACATTAGTGTGTGTGTGTGTGTGTGTGTGTGTGTGTGTGTGTGTGTGTGTGTGTGTGTGGGTGAGAAAGCGTGCACACGCTGGGTTTTCCCCCTTGTGAGGAAATGTAAAACTTCTTGGTGTGTTATTTTTCTCCCCACCGTTTGTTCTTTTGATCTGTGTGTACATTATCTCCAGCTCTTTGAATTTCAATTTCACTGTCATGTAAGCTCTTTTCATCACAGCCGACGGTTGCAGCTCTAATAATATTCAACTTTTAGGTCACAGTGGAATGCTAATTAGATTGCTATTTTAATTAATATGTCCCTGCAGGTTTCCATATCAAATCAGTTTTAACACTGTACCGTGCACTTTGAGCCAATAAATTACAATGAAAACCCAAAATAAAACCACTTCAAAAAAGGAGGATTTTAAGGTGTACAGGAGCAGCGCTCGTTTGAACTGTGTTTACATAAATTGCTTATTGTTGCTTAATAAACTGCATAATATTAACCACACTGGGGTGTGTTTGAAACTGTTTCAATAAGCCATAATGGGTGTTTCTATTTTCTACTAATAAATCTATACATGAACCTGCTCACAAGATAAAAGCCTCAGCTTAGCTAGTTATTTTCAAGGGCAGTACAGTGTTAAATGTGCTTTAAACAGAAGGAAGTGTAGGTGTTGTAATTTTGTGTGTGTGTGTGTGTGTGTGAGAGTGAGTGAGT